>NC_091985.1:148387422-148412422 GCF_044704955.1 Pristiophorus japonicus
GCTTGAGGAGTTGGGGGTAATACAGTCACATGGTTAACGGACAGAAAACAGAGCAGGGATAAACGGGTCATTTTCTGGTTGGCAGGCTGTAACTAGTGGAGTGTCTCAAGGATCAGTGTTTGGGCCTCAGCTATTTACAATCTTTGTTACTGACTTTGATGAAGGGACAGAGTATAATATATGCAGGTTTGCTGATGATACAAAGCTTCGTGGGAAAGTAAGCTGTGAGGAGGACACAAAGAGCCTGCACAGGTGAGTGAGCAATAAGGTGGCAGATGGAGTATAATGTGGAGAAATATGTGGTTAATCACTTTGGCATCGGAAAACAGAATATTTTTTAAATGGTGAGAAACTATTAAATGTTGGTATTCAGAGAGATTTAGGTTTCCTCATACAGGAAACACAGTTAGCATGCAGGTTCAGCAAGCAATTAGGAAGACAAATGCCATGTTGGCCTTTATTGTTAGGGGTTGAATACAAGACTAAAGGAAATCTTGCAACAATTGTAGAGCTTTGGTGAAACCGCACCTGGAGTACTGTGCACAGTTTTGGTCTCCTTATCGGAGAAAGGACATCATTGCCCTAGAGGCGGTGCAACAAAGGTTCACTAGATTGATCCCTGGGATGAGAGGGTTGTCCTATGAGGAGAGATTGAGTAGATTAGGCCTACACTCTCTGGAGTTTAGAAGAATGAGAAGTGATCTCATTGAAACATATAAGATTCTGAGGGGGATTGACAGGGTAGATGCCGAGAGGTTTTTTCCCCTGGCTGGAGCATCTAGAACTAGGGGGCACAGTCTCAGGATAAGGGGTCGGCCTTTTAAGACGGAGATGAGGAGGAATGTCTTCACTCAGAGGGTTGTGAATCTTTGGAATTCTCTACCCCAGAGGACTGTAGATGCGGAGTCATTGAGTATATGCAAGGCGGAGATAGATAGATTTTTGGACTTGAGGAATCAAGAGATTGAGCAGGAAAGTGGAGTCAAGGTCGAAGATCAGCCATGATCTTATTAAATAGCAGAGCAAGCTCAAGGGGCCATAAGGCCCACTCCTGCTCCTAATTCTTATGAGTCCTAATGGGTATTGAGTGTAGAGAGTCTCCGAGAGCAGGTATTGAGTGATATAGGGACATATCTAAAATCAAGTGGTGTTAATGTCAGTTACTTTCATATTGTGTATCTAGATCTCAGCCTCGGCAGGGGCCCGAGGGGGGGGGGGGGGGGGCGGGTCAGAAAGAAAGAGGGGGCTGAGGGCTGCGGGCTGCCAGCCGGTTCTGACAATATAAATCACTGAACACAACCTAGGCACCACTGCAGTTAGATAACACGCCAATTAATATTGAATGCCAATAAATTGTTAGCACACTCGAGCAGACCAACTTGAAAACTACTTACGAATGGCATCCATCTCTAGAATCGCTTGTTTAGCCTGTAAATAAAAACAACAGTTCATTCCTTAGCCTCCAGGCTCCTCTGCTTAAAACTCAACCAACTATCAGTCATAACACGCGGACTTCAAAAAGCAGGGCAGCTGAAAGCAGCGCTGTAATTATATTTACGCGGACCCCTCCCTTCAGAAACAAACAAGGGGCACAAGTGTTTCAAGTGGGAAAATAGGACTCAGGAAACAAGAACAGACTTGAATAGCAACAAAGCTTTACAGCAGACTGTTTAAAAGGCAAACAACTTCAAAACAAACCATTAGGAAGCGTCAGCATTAACTTTAATGATTCTGTTTTCCACTACCAAGACATTAGGCGAGCGATGTAGAATTAAAAACTCAGTTTGTTGACAAAGATAATTACCAGCTAATCCATAACCAGAGGCTATAGGTGGGTGGATGTGGCAAATGGATAATTATAAGTGGAACAAAGGGGCTTCTGAATAATCTGCCTTTAGCTGTGCAATTAGCAGTCACCACTTCACAAATTGGAACAAGCTACATTTCCAGATACCATCTCAGGCTGCATTCATGCCAGAGTTGCAGTGTTGGTGTGAAGTGCATTTGCTTCACTCCCACCCTGCAGTTAGTAGTGTAAATATAACCGCAATCCAGAGTCAGGGTCCCATCAGGCACTGGGTGAGGTGGACCAAGATTCGAGAGATCCTCATTCTGTGATCTACAAGCCACAGCGTGGAGTTCCCGCGTGATGATTAATCTGGGCTAAAGATCACGGAATTTCAAACCCAAGTGAATATGCCCAAAAACTACGATCTTTTACGATGGTTCAAAAGTCCATTTGCTGAAGCAGTCGCTGCCCACAAAACTGGCCACACCCCCAGGTCGTAATAGCGAGTTTCGGCCCATTACACCCGTTCAGAGATGTTCGCTACATTGCGCCCAGGGGTGGACAAGCAACGGTGGTCACATTAAAGCAGCGTCAATGATCTGTACCCGCAGTGACCAGCAATCAACTGAAGCCTGACACAGGGCTACTCCTTCTGCTGTTGTAATGACTTCAAATTCAGTTTAAATGAGTCTAAATTCAGTCAATTACAGCAGAGCTAGACAAACGTGTGTGGCTTCAATAGATGGTTGGTCACAGGTCTCATGTACCAAGGAAAAGTCAAAGCAGCCATTTGAAGGCAATTAAAAAGTAATACCAAGAGCATTAAAATCAGTCAGTTGAAGAATGGCTCAATCTCTGGAAATCCCACAACTCTTTGGGATGCTGGAGGATGCCCTGTTCCGGTCACAAATCGATCACAGGGCTTGATTGCCCCAATTAACAGGTGTTTTTACATTCAAGCTTATGCTGAAGAGCTTGCACGGAAACTTAAGTGTAACTTCACCTCCGCAAAACCGACAGTGTCCAGCGCTATCTGGGCGCGTTCTGCCAATTGCTTCCCTCGTGGAAACTCTATCCCCGTGAGTTTAGTGTCAGTGCAGAGCATCAGTGCTAAATTAGTGTAAGGGCACCCTTAAGAATCTGAAAAGCCAACTTAATGACATTGCTTCACACCTTCGCTGGGATCTTGGCTGGGTGATTTTCAAGAATAAGCCTCTTCAGATGAAGAATCCAAAGCCTCTTGTCCTGCATTGACTTGGCCTGTTGGAAGATATAACAAACATGAAGATAACCTGGGATGACTCAATGATGTCACATAGAAACACTTTCAGGCATAGATCAATCTTCACTCATCCATCTAACTTCATCCAAGATTCCACTACATTTTTCAAACAAAGTGTAGTGGAAATCTAGAACGGTCTTTTCCCCCTCCCCCAAAAGTTGATTAAAACTTTCAAGATGAGATCAAATATATTTTTGTTGGGCAAGTGTATCAAGGGACAAAAGAGATCAAAAGGCAGGTAAAATGGATTTAAGATACAGATCAGCCATGATCTAATTGAATTGTGGAACAGGCTCAAGGGGCTGATGTTCCTATGTAAATCTACTTTAACTAGGAATCCTATTTGCTACAAGGAACTTGCGTGGTCCCTTTTGGAATCTCATCAGGGTTTCCTGTTCCATCACCCTGCATGCAGCCCATTCCAGATGTTGTATGAAGCAGTAACTCGCCCGGAGGCGGTTGAATCTGTACACTTCACCCTGTGCAAAGGGATGTTCCTTTGTGGAATTAGTAGCACACATTATAAAGTTGACTGAAGGTCAGATTTTAACCCCATTAGATGAGAGCACAGGTTGAAGAATCAGGCACTGGAATGCTCTGGCCTAGCTCCAACTCACATTCCTGAGGTGTAACAATAAGCTCACAAGGGAAGTGGGCAGGGAGGGAAGGAGGAGTAATTTTGACTTTGGGCAATAGTGTAAAACAGGAAATATCCAATCAGCTTCCAAGATACATCTCTCCCCATGTTCATTTTCATCAAGACTAGCAAAAGGCTGGAATTTTAGCCTGCTGTTTATTTGGAAAACCCATTCAGTAGCACAACACGGAGTAGAAACACCAAGACTTATACAACAGAGGATATCCTACCTGTACTGTGTGCTGCACTTTGGGATTCTTATAGTGGAAGACACTGAAACTCAGGGCTTCCTTTGGTATTACCTCCACAAGCATCAGGTTACAGCACTGGAGAAAGAGGGCAAGGTTAGAGCTCTAAACTCACTAATTGTACATAATTAGAAAGAAAATAAATTGCATTAATGTCCTCAAAACATCCCACAGTTCTTCAAAAGTAAGTCATTGGCCATGAACCGCAGTTGTTGTTTGCAGATAAACATGCAATTAAATTGCGCACAGCAAGACTTAAACAGCAATGTGTTAATGAACAGATAATCTGTTTGAGATATTGGTTGAGGGATATTGGCCAGAACACCGGGGAAATTCTCGTGCTGTTCTCTGAATACTGCCATAAGGTCTTTTCTGTCCACTGAAGGGGTGGACAGGGCCTCGGTTTAATGTCTCATCTGAAAGACGACAGCTTCAGCAGTGAAGCACTCCCTCAGTACTGAACTGGAGTGTCAGCCTGGATTATCGCCTCAAGGTGAAAAAGAGAACTGTTACAAGCTGCATTTATCCACAATAGAATGAGAGAGCATTCAGAATACTCTGTGTAAAACAACAACTTGCATTTAATTAGCGCCTTTAAACATAGTAAAACGTCCCAAGGTGCATCACAGGGGCATAATCAGACCAAAGTTTACATCAAGCTACACAGAGATATTAGGACAGGTAGAGACAGGTTTTAAGGAGAGTCTTAAAGGAGGAGAGAGGCGGAGAGGTTTAGAGGGGGAAATTCAAGAGCTTAGGGCCGAGATAACTGAAGGCATGGCCGCCAATGGTGGGCGAAGGAAATCAGGGATGCACAAGAGGCCAAAATTGGAAGAATGCAGAGATCAGAGAGGGTTTTAAGGCTGTAGGGAGTGGGTGCAGATATAGGGAGTGGCGAGGCCATGGAGGGATTTGAATTCGAGGAAGAGAATCTTAAATACGAGGTGCTCATGGACCGGGAGCCAATGTAGGTCAGCGAGTTCAGAGATGATGGGCGAGCAGGACTTGGTGAGAGTTTTGGATGAGCTGAAGTTTATGGAGGATGGAAGATGGGAGGCTGGCCAGGAGATCATTGAAAACGACTGAACTTTGCCAACTTATTATACTGTAGACAGTCCTCAAAGGCAGGTGTTTCAGAAGAACATTCTTAGTTCAGCAGAGTACTTCAAACCCCAGTACAGCAAACCCCAACACTTCCAGGTAAACACAAATGACTGAAAAAGCAGCTCTTACCAAAATATGAGCTTTATAGGTGTAAGTCTCTTCCCTTTTTTTAGTGATGAGAAGAAGTTTATCTAAAAGAAACAAAGTGCGTTCATTTTTGGCTCGCTGTATGCGGAATGTTCCCTCTAAAACCAGCTCTCCATAGCTGGTCAGGTCTGGACCCTTCCAGTTTGTCAGCAGGCTCTGTATCTCCTTAACAAGAACACAGATAAATGATCAAACAGCAGTGGAAATAAAACAGATCAACTAATGCTATCAAAACATAGGAACAGGAGAAGGACATTCAGCCCCTCGATCCTGTTCCGCCATTCAATTAGATCATGGCTGATCTGTATCTCAAATCCATTTACCCACCTTGGTTCCATATCCCTTAATACTCTTCCCTAACAAAAATCTATTAATCTCAGTTTTTACATTTTCAATGGACCCCCAGCCTCAACAGCTCTTTGGAGGAGTGTTTTCCAGATTTCCACACCCCCGTGTGTGTAGTAGTGTTTCCTGACATCTATACTGAACGACCTAGCTCTAATTTTAAGGTTACGCCCCCTTGCTCTGGATTTCCCCACCAGAGGAAATGGTTTCTATCTACCCTATCAACTCCTTTAATCATTTTAAAGACCTCAATTAGATCACCCCTTAATCATCTATGCTCAAGGGAATACAAGCCTAGTCTATGGAACCTGTCCTCATAATCTAACCCCTTTAGGCCCGGTATCATACTGGTGAATCTGTGCAGCATTGCCTCCAAGGCCAAGATATCGTTTGAGGTAGTGTGTCCAGAACTGAGCGCAGTACTCTAAATGGGGTCTAACCAGAACTAACATTAATACCATCTTATTCAAATAAGAGACAGATGAGGGCCAAGTTTTTGTTGTATTTTGACAATTACACTATGTACTCATCACAAGATCATGATGCCCTTGCTTATCTGTTATTAATTGGGAACATAATATTCTCGAGCTAAATACATCATGGTTTATGAACTGTCCGCAAAACCCAGTTGCACCTCTACAAGTCACACTGATCCTGTGGTCGGGGCCAGTTCGACACCTTCCCGTGAAAGCGTCACCGGGTGCTGGGGTACAGTTCCAGTCACTGTCTGATATCCGGTAGGTGGCAATTCTGCATGGGTGAGCTTAGAGAGTGCTGGCAGCCGAACACGACCCTGTCCCTCACGTAGCCTCAACACCCAGCAACGTTCCAACAGGAGAGCAGCAGGAGTGTGGGGGCTCTGGCTAATCTTTTTCCCTCACCAACCCAGGGACAGAGGCCAATTGCCACCTTGGGACAAAGCAAGACTGAGAATCAAATCTGTGATCTACTGCCCGTGTGACCCACAAACACTGCAACAGGCCAATTAGAGCAGTTCTATCTTATCTGCCCTGTGACGTGGCCCAGCAAAGCATTCAATTGTATCAAACCACTAGTGGCTTAAGGAGAAGGTCCACCACTACTTCACAGGGGAACTAGGGATGGGCAATAAATGCCGGCTTTGCCAGTGACGCCCACATCCCGAGAAGAGATTTTAAAAATAGCATTGATTAATTACCTGCAGCCTCACTGCATGCTCATGTTTCCTCTTCATATCATTAATGTGCCAAGCCACCCTCTGCATTGTGTCAATGGCGTCCTGCACCACATCGTAACACTCCGTGTCCTTCTCCAAATGGTTAACTATTTCCTGTACACAACAACCAAGAGAAGGGTAAAGGGTCACAAGAAAACTAAAATATCTAGGGGTGGGGAGAGAAAAAAAAGTGAAGGCCCATTTTCAGGGAATTTACCACAGCGCACAAACAACACATGCTCTAAACGGGAGGCCGGCCTGAGATCGGACCTCGGGCTTAATTTCAATGTGATCAATTGGCCAGATGTTTGTCAAACCTCCATTGCCCACTGAGCAATTTTGTGATGCTTGCCTCCCTGGCAGCGACGCTCAGGCAAGTCCCAGGCAGCCAGGGGTGGTGGAAGGAGAGAGAAGGACAAAGGGATCATGGGCTAGCAGCATGGCCAGCTGGAAAATGGCCTAAAACATTTTTTTATTTTAATTTTTTTTTAAAAAACGGATCTCTTTCCTAAAGATACTTCCCTAAATCAACTGCCGGTAAATATATAAAATCACATGGAAATGTAGAAAATTTACAAACTGTGGTCCCAAATTTCTCCCCCTCATCATTGTAGCGACCTCTCGTTTAGTGGTCAAAAGCTGCTCTATTTTAAATGCATAGAAACCAAAATAGTTCCACCATCTATGTGAACACAGTACAACCCCTTCAGAAAGTCCCATACACATCTTTAAGAGCAGCTTACCCCGACTGGTTAAATGGTCTCTACCTGCCAGAGTTAGACAAGTTCACTCAGGTGTCAGAAACAGCGGACAGTTAATTATGATCATGTTTACTAAGCCGATACCAGTCATCTCAATATATAATCTGGATAACAAGAATGCAAACTCCTAAATACCATAAACCGCCTGACTCAGATCAATGATATACACTGGCACACTAAATGTTAAACTTTTGTACTCTCAAAGGCTCCTTCCTTAACCGCCATACTGAAATCTACAACACATGAAAGCTGAAGGGCGATTATCCTGAACATTTAAGGATGCCGAAGGCAAGCAGTAAAATTAAGAAACTGCAGCAATCCCTTGTACCATTGACATTACTGGATCCCCACAACAGCTGCAGTGAACTCAGTAGATCCCTTGTACCAGTGACATTACCAGATCCCAACAGCTGCAGCTTAACTGGGGAAAAACCCACACAACGAGCAATTCTGTCAATTTACTCAATTTGACACTATTACCGACAAGAAATGTTCTGGATACAGGAAATGGCATTGATTGCCAGTAAAGTCATCATCAAAACTGCTGGAATGTAGAATGAAAACCACTTACATGCAAGAGGAGGTGGTATTTGAGGATGCGTTGCACTGGTTTGAGAAGATAGGATCCTAGTGGTAGGGAGTGTTTCAAGGTCTCTTGTCGTTCTCTGAAGAATTTGGCAAGCACTTTGTTTCTCATACATTCTGTTAACACGGCCACAGACCTGCAAGTAATCCAGAAAGATTAGTGGCTCTGTTAAATAATTGGCTCCTGTACAAAATACGTGGAATGCATGTCTACTGTTACTTCAGTCTCTGTCTTTCATGCGTCGAATTTCACGACTTTGCAAGTGGCATTTGCTGCTCGGCTGATGCTGGAAATTTGCATCCTCCTGACCTCTCTCTGGACACACTACTTTTGCCTCATTTTTACTTGGTTGTAATCCTTCAGAACATTTTTTTTTGCCTCGACATAGAATATCTGACTGAAAAAGGAATTAACAGTACAATATCCCTTGTACCATTGGCACTCGATCCCCTGGACAGCTGCAGGGAGCTCAGTAGATCCCTTGTACCATTACTGGTGAGGCGAGAGTGACTGCCCTAGACATCAAAGCAGCAGTTGATAGAGGGTGGCATCAAGGAGCCCTAGTAAAATTTAAGTCAATGGAAATCAGGGGGAAAACTCTCCACTGGCTGGAGTCATACCTAGCACAAAGGAAGATGGTTGTAGTTGTTGGAGGCCAATCATTGCTGCCCCAGGACATTACTGCAGGAGTTACTCAGGGCAATGTCTTTGGCCCAACCATCTTCAGCTGTTTTATCGATGACCTTCGCTCCATCACAAGGTCAGAAGTGGGGATGTTCACTGATGATTGCAGAGTGTTTAGTTGAATTCGCAACTCCTCAGATAATTAAGCAGTCTATGCCCACATGCAGCATGAACTGGATAACATTCAGCCTGATGAGTGACAAGTAACATTTGCACCACACAAGTGCCAGGCAATGACCATCTCCAACAAGAGAAAGTCCAACCCACCGCCCCATGACATTCAACAGCATTACCACTGCCGAATCCACGACCATCAAAATCTTGGGGGTCACCATTGACCAGAAACTTAACTGTACCAACCACACAGATACAGTGACTACACGAGCCAGTGCAAGGCTGGTTATTCTGTGGAGAGTGTCTCACCTCCTGACTCCCCAAAGCCTTTGCACCATATACATGGCACAAGTCAGGAGTGTGATTGAATACTCTCTGCACTTGCCTGGATGAGTGCAGCTCCAACATTCAAGAAGCTCAACACCATCCAGGAAAAAGCATCCCATCCACCACCTTAAACAGTCACTCCTTCCACCACCGGCACACCGTGGCTGCAGTGTGTACCATTTACAAGATGCACTGCAGCAACTCGCCAAGGTTTCTTCGGCAGCACCTCCAAAATCCGCGACCTCTACCACCTAGAAGGACAAGGGCAGCAGGCGCGTGGGAACGCTACCTCCAAGTTCCCTTTCAGTCACACCATCCTGACTTGGAAATATATCGCTATTCTTTCATCATAGCTGGGTCAAAATCCTGGAACTCCCTTCTTAACAGTACTGTGGGAGTACATTCACAACACGGACTGCAGCGGTTCAAGGTGGCGGCTCACCACCACCTTCTCAAGGGCAATTAGTGACGGGCAATAAATGTTGGCCTTGCCAGTGACGCCCACATCTCAGGATTGAATAGAATAAACTGAATCCCCCTCAACAGCTGCAGTGAGTGGAGTAGATCTCTTGTACCATCACTGGATCCCCTCCAGCTGCAGCAAGCACAGTAGATACCTTGTAGCATTACTGGATCCACTCCAGCTAACAGTAGATCCCTTGTACCATTACTGGATCCCCTCCAGCTCCAGCAAACACAGTAGATCTCTTGTACCATTACTGGATTAGACATAGAATACCCAATTGAGAAACGGAACAAAATAAAGCGAGTCACATCTTTGGCATCAGACAGGACATTTAAATATCTTGATACAACATAAAATACTGACATTTTACACAATACTTCCACATCGGTCATTCGACAAACTCCTTTCCTGTTGCACAAGAATGTTTTTATAGGTTTTCTAAAGAATCAATTATGGACAGAATTGTATAACAGACAAGTTAAGATAACGGGCAACCAAACCTGCAAATCAACTTTCGGCAGATTCTTTAATCATCTGGTCAGCTGACTATTGGATTTTATTCCAGCGATAGTATTGAGGGGGTCAGGTGGAAAGGAAGGGTTACCAGCACCAAGATGGTGCTTCTGCCCTGCAGAATGAACAGGTAGATGAGCGATCCTACAGGACTGTGCCCCATGATGTGTCTCCCGTTAATAAGGCCAGCTTACCTGGGATAGTTTGTGCAGTACTGTGTATAGATGTGGAATTCTTCACTCTGCACAATGAAGTAGAAAACAAACAAACAATCAGACACGCCAACATTAGATAGATCAGCGTTGGCAGACCTGTGGCGACAGGTTTTAAACACAGCAATGTAATGCAGACGATGGCACACCAGGATAACCAGTCAGATTCTCAGTGGGTTCAGCTATCCTGAACATATACGAGGATGGGTTGCGTAGACTAGGCTTGTATTCCCCGGCGTATAGAAGATTAAATGGGTGATCTAATTTATGTGTTTAGGAGTTGACAGTGCAGAGAGAGAAAAACTATTTCCTCTGGTGGGGGAGTCCCAAACATGGGGGCACAACCTTAAAATTAGAGCTTGGTTGTTCAGAGGTGATGTCAGGGAGCACTTCACACAAAGACTAGTGGAAATCTGGAACTCTCTCTCCCCCAAAAAGCTGTTGACACGGAATCAATTGAAAATTTCAAACAGAGATTAATATATTGTTAGCCAAGTTTATTAAGGGATATGGAGCAAGAGTTAACAGATCCTCCACAATCTGATTGAATGGCAGAACAGGTTCGAGGGGCTGCAGGGCCTACTGCAGTTCCTATGTTTTTATCCTACCCCACCTAAAACACACCAAAAGTTAATCAAAATCAAACATTTTAACTCCTTTTCTTACAAAAGTTCATTTGTTTGACCAGCTCCACTCCCCACCAAGAAGTTACTAAAAGAAACGTATCACTTTCAGGCACCCAGCAGCTTTCTCCTCAACTTGTTTAACTATCCTCCACAAAATGAGACAGATGCTGACTGAGGTAACCCCAGGCTCCTGCCAGATTGGAGCCACAGGTTATAGCAGGCTCCTGTCAGGTGGGAGCCACAGGTAACACCAGGGTTCCAAGGTGATAAATGGACTTTGAGAGATTGGGATTTTCACCTGCCCGAATTAGGACAGGCTGAATTTAACGTATGGAAAACAAACCTGGTACCATTCTGGTAGATTTCCTCTGCACCCTCTGAGGCCTTAGCATCCTTCCTAAAGTGCGGTGCACAGAATTAAACACAATGGTGGGGAGCACGCCGGAGCAGGCCTTGGCTCCAGGTAAGGAGCTTGCCGCAGCTAGTGTGTGTGTGGGGAGGTTGGGGGGGGGGGGGGGGGGGGGGGAAAAAAAGAGGGAAAAAGTGATTTAATCCTCAACGCCGGGGCCTGGAATCCGATCCTCGATTGGCAGGTCTTTGTATGGGGGAAGCACTCCTGCTCCTCGTGGCCCACAAGCAGTGCTGTGAAGGCACTCACCTTCTCCCCAAGGCTGTTCTTACCTCCCTTCAGCTGCCAGGTTTCCCGAGGCCTGGGAAACCTGGCTGGCCAGGATTAAACAAGTAACAGGCTAAATCTGAAGCTGCCACCCTCATTAGAATATTTAAACGGCCAACTCGCCTTCTGGGAGTGGGTTGGCTGGCCGCCCCTTGTCCCACCTCCGTTAAACCCAGAAGAGGGCGAGTTTAGGTCGGGTTTGAGATTTAAAAATTTAACATCCCACATGACCCCAATTCACCCATTTTTCACCCCAGTACTCCAGCTGATGCAACTTTTTAAAGCAGTGTTTGTTGCAACAGGCCGAGCAATAAGTGTGACCCCTTTGGAACATGTGCCGCCATAACAACGCGATCCATTGATGACCATTGAAGGGGAACCAGAGTGTCACTGATGAGCATTTTAATATATTAATACAGATTGCACTTTTAGATTAAACTCAGGTGGAGATCCCAGGACATTCAGAAGACAGGTTCTTTCTCCGGTGCAGCAGAGTGCACCTGTTAAAATATAGGGAGAAAGCAAAGGGAATCACCTGCACACCAATCTTACACCTACGCATCATTCCCGATATATATTTCAAATTGGAACTTGCTCCTGTCTTTCTTGTGCTCGATCAGAAACTGAAAAGAGGTGGCTACATACCTTTGCTACAAAACATTCCGCTATTGCAACAGGATCGCTTTCACAGCTCTCCAGATCTTGAAGTAGTTCACTGTAGAGAGAGAGAAGAAAGGTGCATTTGAAATAGATATGAGCAGATCTCCCAAGGCACTGGTGACTGGTGACTGTGATTCGGACGCTTGCAGCAGTCCAGTTTAAAAAAAGAACTTACATTGATCATCATAGGCAGTCCCTCGGGGGTTGAGGGATGACTTGATTCCACACTAAAAATTAGTACTCAGGTGACTGATGAACTTATTTTAAACGGTGGAAGATGCCGGTGTGTGAATTCTTTTAACTTGGGGTGGCCGTTGCACACCAGCCACCACGGGCTTGACTGAGCAAGGTCTTGGTTCAGTGGCAAGGGGATCCAAGACGACTGGAGACCAGGCTCTGCCGCATGTGCCAATACATACACACAAACTCACTCCTACTGTCCTTCCTTCCTCCTTCCCCGCAGGGCCACTCTCTACACGGAATTCATAGTACACAATGTGAGCCTCATGACCTCTCAGCCTCGCTATTGGCCCTTGCTGCGCCTTCCCTTGGTCTTGTCCACCCTGCTCCACCTCTGGGCTCCGACCTTCCCGCTCCTCGTCAGTCCTCTCGAGCAACTTTCACAACCTCAGGACATCCCAAAGCGCATCACTGCCAATGAAGTACTTTTAAAATGTTGGTTGATGGATAAAAATTGGTCAGAACACCCCCTATTAACTATTACATCCATTACAAATGCTGCGCGATGCAGGGCCATACAAGTATAACTAATACTATTTACCTTTACTTGCTCAAGTGATTAAGGGGTGCAAATTTGGTCTTCTGCCACCCCTTAGTGCCCCGGAGGGGTGGCAATGGCGGCGGAAAGCAGTTTGTGCCTGGGCGGCCCCGCCAGGATATTTGGTGCCAGTCTTGCCCGGGAGAGGTGAGCCGGTGTGCAACGCCTCCGATAGCGACACCAGCTCGGTTTTTGGAACACACCTGACCTGTAGTGTTCCGTAGAGTGCCCTGCTGTGAACACCTGTGATCTGAGGCAAGTGTTTTTTTTTGTGATTTATGTTGTGACATGAGCTATGTATTTGGGAATGTTTTTGGTGGGAGTCTTTTTTTCAGTTTTTTTTCCCCCCCAGGCCTCTGTTATGGCGCTCCGAGGCTAGCTCTTTAGCTCGGGATTTTCCCATGCCCAGCACCCTAAGAGGTGTGCAACACCTCCCTTAGTGCCCCACTCCAAACTCTGGGCCCAGCTGATGAATTTTGCTGCGGCAGACGCAAACCATTTGCTGGCACAAAATTTACCGCTCCGCCCAGGACACCGCTCCAACTGAGGTGTGACCGAGTTTCCACCCCTAAAGGTTTGCTCCTCAATCCCTCTTTTTCCCAGTTATTTGCAACTTTTTATTTTGCTCTGCTACTTTTCAGATGCAAGTACATGCTTTTTTGTCTTTCCTCCTTCAAAAAACCTTTACCGTTTATAAACATGATTTTCTCCTCACCATGAATCTGTAATTATTAGTAAAGCTGATAGTTAGTGGGAAAAAAATCTCTGATCTAATACTAATGACCATTTATACTCGACATCCGGGGGTGTTCGGCATTTGGGAAGGTTTCTGACGGGACGGGGCGGATTGGGTGCGGGGGGAGTGTTCCCGGTGTTGGGTGGGTCCGGAGCCAGGGGGTGGCACGCTCTTGGGATGGGGGGTGGGCTGTTTGGGGAGGGGGTTGGGATGGACTTCTTCACTCGGGGAGTTGTTGGCCTGTGGGGTTCCCTGCCGCGGAGAGTTGTTAATGCCAGTTCGTTGGATGTGTTCGGGAGGGAGTTGGATGTGGTCCTTGCGGCTTGGGGGGGGGGGGGGGGGGGGGGGGTCGGGGGGGTGTGGAGGGGGAGGTGCTGGGGTGGGTGATCGGCCATGATCTTATTGAATGGTGGTGCAGGCTCGAAGGGCCAAATGGCCTACTCCTGCACCTATTTTCTATACCACTCCTGGCCTAACTGACTCTCCCTGGGAAGCAACGTTTGAGCTCAATATCAAATCACCTCATTAGAGGGAGACTGGGGAATGGGGTGCAGCCCAAATATCACGTGATCAAACCTCCACGAATGCCTCCAACCAGAGTTGGCAACGCAACGGTTTAAAACATCCCAACACACGAAGAGGCCTGGGAGTTCTCCCAGTGTCCTGACCAACATTTATCCTTCAACCAACACTTCCAGAAACAGATTAACTGGTTATTCATCTCATAGCTCTTTGTGGGGCCTTGCTGTGCACAATGTAGTAGCTACATTGAAACATTGATGACCACACAATGCATTTAATTCTTTGGTGTGCTGGAGAGGGGCAATAAGATGCTGTATATAGATGGAACACAGGGACCGAGGAACAGGAGGAGGTCATTCAGTTCGAGCCTGTTCAGCCATTCAATTAAATCATGACTGATCTGTATCTTAACTCCATTTCCCCATCTTGGTTCCATATCTCTTAATATCTTTGCTTAATATCTATCCAATCTCAGTTTTGAAATTTTCAATTGACCCAGCCTTGAGCAGCTTTTGTGGGGGGGGGGGGGGGGGGGGTGTTGACATCACCCTTGAAAGGCCTAGCTATAATTTGAAGGTTATAAACCCTTGTTCTGGACTTCCCCATCAGAAGAAATAGTTTTTCCCTCTATCTACACTACCAAATCTTTTAATCATCTTAAACACTTCAATTAGATCATCACCCCTTCATCATCTATGTTCAAGGGAATAATTTAACCCTGGTATCACTCTGGGAAATGTGTGCTGCACACCCACTTCTAAGGCCAATATATCCTTCCTGAGGAGCCATGCCCACAACTGAACGCAGTACTCCAATTGGTGTCTGACCAGAACTTCCACCCTTTATGTTACAGCCCCCTTGAGATAAAGGCTGATTATTTTTTGTACCTGTACACTATGTGATTTTTGACCACTAAATCCCCCTCTGCTGCTCCACAGTTCCTAGCTTCTCACCATTTATAAAATACTCTGACCTATCTCTTAGTCCAAAGTGGATGATCATGCACATTGAACTCCACATGCTAGAGTATGATCTACTCACAATCTATCAATGTCGCTTGGCAACTTTCTACTTCCATCTACACTACTTACTGTGCCTCGTAACTTAGTGCTGGCAGCAAACTTAGAAATATGGTTCTTTATTCCTTCATCCAAGTCATTCATAAATATAGTAAAAATTGAGGCCCCAGCACAGATCCCTGGGGGCCATTAGTCACATCCTGCCAATTGGAGTACATACCCATTATCCCTACTCCACGGCCGGAATTTTGTCTACCTGGGCAGGTCCAGTGTAGCCAGTGTCCGTGGCGGATCCCAACCCTGCTGTTGAAAATGAACTTACCTTAATGGGCCTATTAAGCCCACCCAGTGTTACCCAGCCCAATTAGATGGAGCGGCTCTGGTGATGTCATTCATGATGTTTTTTCAGCTGGGATCCTTAAAGGAACCCTGGCCACATTACATTTGATGTTTAATCTTACAAAGTGGGTGTTGAATCTTTACAATAATATAATAAAAATTATATACAAGAAATATTTAAATATTAAATATGACACCATCTATAAATATGATCAAGAACATTATTTTTAAAAGTACATTAATTGGGAAGTTATTGGTGCTTTAGTCACAAATCTATAGACTTTTGTATCAGTAACTGGTACAAATAAAAGGTGTGTGTATGTATAGGTAATATATAAAATTAAGCAGATTTTAAATGTAATTGTAATGGGGTGGATTTACAATCTTATGCAAGTTCAGTGAAATAGCTGCGGAATCCCTGACAGTGTAAGTGGTGCTTACAATGTGTTTCTGGGATTTCTGCAGTTCTTCCGTTGAAGTTAACAATGGACAAGTGAGAGAACCTCTTCAGAAATTCACCCTAAAGTCTCAGACTGAAAAATTAAGTTAGTTATATTCAGGGACTGAAAGCAAATTGAAACAGTGCAATGAGTGATGAGAATGAAATTGTTATAAAGGACATAATAGGAACAGGAGTAGGTCATACGGCCCCTCAAGCCTGCTCCGTCATTCATGATCTGATCATGGACTCATTCTCCACTTCCCCGTCTACTCCCCATAACCCCTTATCATTGAAGAAACTGTCTATTTGTCTTCAATTTATTCAATGTCCCAGCTTCCACAGCTCTCTGAGGCAGTGAATTCTACAGATTTACAACCCTCCTCCATCTCTGTTTTAAATGAGCGGCCTTTTATTCTAAGATCATGTCCTCTAGTTCTAGTCTCCCTCATCAGTGGAAACATCCTCTCTGCATTCACCTTGTCAAGGCCCCTCATAATCTTATATGTTTCAATAAGATCATCTCTCATTCTTCTGCATTCCAATGAGTATAGACCCAACCTACTCAACCTTTCCCCATAAGGCAACCCTCTCATCCCCAGAATCAACCTAAGTGAACCTTCTCTGAAATGCCTCCAAAGCAAGTATATCCTTTCGTAAATATGGAAACCAAAACTGCACGCAGTATTCCAGGTGTAACCTCACCAATACCTTGTATAGCTGTATCAAGACTTCCCTGCTTTTATATTCCATCCCCTTTGCAATAAAGGCCAAGATACCATTGGCCTTCCTGATCACTTGCTGTACCCGCATACTATCCTTTTGTGTTTCATGCACAAGTAACCCCCAGGTCCCGCTGTACTGCAGCACTTTGCAATCTTTCTCCATTTAAATAACTTGCTCTTTATTTTTTTCTGCCAAAGTGCTCACACTTTCCAAAAATTATACACCATCTGCCAAATTTTTGCCCATTCACGTAGCCTGTCTATGTCCTTTTGCAGATTTTGTGTGTTCTCCTCCCATCTTTGTATCATCAGCAAACTTGGCTATGTTACACTCAGTCCCTTCTTCCAAGTCGTTAATATAGATTGTAAATAGTTGGGGTCCCAGCACTGATCCCTGCAGCACCCCACTAGTTACTGATTACCAAGCAGAGAAAGAAACATTTATCCCAACTCTGTTCTGTTAGTTAGCCAATCCTCTATCCATGCTAATATATGGTCGATAACCTGATTTAATGTGTAACTGGACAATCACAATATACTGAGAAAAACCTGACCAAAAACACCACAAACATTTATTTAAATGGTATGTCAGCTTTTATAATGCAAATCAATTCACTGCAATTACTGTTGAGTTGGAAGAAAACAGCAGAGAATGACCAGTGAAAAATGTATTTCCCTCACTATCCAGGGTAGCACTTACATCCCTTCAAGAATTTTTGAATTAACATTTACCAGTAGCTTTTCCAAGTAGAACAAAATCTCCATCTATCTGTTAGCTGATGTAATGAACATATTTAAATTTTGGTTTGTTTTCCATGCTGTCAAGTAATCAGCTGGAGCAATGGCCACGGAACTCCCGCCTCAGGTTGACCGACGTGGTTCCTGAATTGCGTGAATCCCGTGCCCATGCAGGGAAATTTAAAAAGTAAGTGAAGAAAGGCTCTTATAAGTGCCTGTAAATGATCTGATAATGATCTCATTGAGTCACCCGCTGCTGCCGGTCGAGTCGGCTCCGTGAAGAGACGCGCCTGGGAGTGAGACAACAGCAGCTTTCCCAGCCCGGTCAAAAATAACAACTTTCCCACCCGACCTGCCATCGACCCCACCCCAGAAAGTTCTGGCCCAAGTCTCAAAGCTCGTTTTTTTCCCCTATTACTCTGGGAGCCAGAATTTCTGGCTGAGGTGTTGTCAATGTTAAACATACTTTCACAGACCATAGAAAACTTTATTAAAAAGGTTTGGTGGGAGTGCAACAGTAAACAGACACAGAGACCAAACATTTGCCGCCATTGCAATAACACAGCTGCAAATGTACTTGTTTTCTAAGATGTGCTCCAATTCCAGTTGATTATAACACAGGGGTTTTATATAGGTGGTATCATGTGCCGTTCAGTCTTGTTATTTAAATGTTCGTGTTTTTAAACCCTCAGACATGTCTGCACATGTTCACGTACACAAAATGCTTTATATTTAAGTGTCAGTTTTGTCTTAGTTGGTAGTACTCTAACCTGAATCATAAGGTTGTGTGTTCAAGTCCCACTCCAAAGTCTTGGGCACATAATCCAGGCTGAAACTTCAGTGCAGCACTGAGGGAGTGTTGCACTGTCGGAGGTGCCATCTTTCGGATGACATTAAACCGATGCCCCGTCTGCCCACAGGTGGACGTAAAAGATCTCATGGCACTATTCGAGGAGTAGAGGAGTCCTTCCTGGTGTCTTGGCCAACTTTTATCCCTCAACCAACATTACCAAAACAAATTATATGGTCTAAAAACATTCTGGTGAATGACCATCGACCTGAAACGTTAACTCTGTTTCTCTCGCCACGGATGCTGCCTGACCTGCTGAGTATTTCCAGCATTTTGTTTTTATTTCAGATTTTCAACATCCGCAGCATTTTGTTTTAGATTATCTTGTCATTTATCTCATCACTGTTTGTGGGACCTTGCTGTGCCCAAACTGTCTGCCACATTTCCTAAATTACAACAACGACTACACTTCAAAAAGCACTTCATTAGCCGTAAAGCAATTTGGAACATCCTGAGGTCGTTAAAGGCACTATATAAATGCAAGTTCTCAGCGAGTTATGTTGATCTGGAATGCATTGATGAACTCGTTGGAGTTCAGAAGGTTGAGGGGTGATCTTATAGAAACATTTAAAATAATAAAATAAGACAGAGACAGAGAGGTTGTTTCCACTGGTCGGGGAGTCTAGAACTAAGGGGCATAGCCTCAAAATACGGGGGAGCCAATTTAAAACCGAGTTGAGAAGGAATTTCTTCTCCCAGAGGGTTGTGAATCTGTGGAATTCTCTGCCCAAGGAAGCAGTTGAGGCTAGTTCATTGAATGTATTCAAATCACAGATAGATAGATTTTTAACCAATAAGGGAATTAAGGGTTATGGGGAGCGGGCGGGTAAGTGGAGCTGAGTCCACGGCCAGATCAGCTATGATCTTGTTGAATGGCGGAGCAGGCTCGAGGGGCTAGATGGCCTACTCCTGTTCCTAATTCTTATGTTATGTTCTTATGAAAGGTGGTGGAAGCAGATTCAATAGTAACTTGAAGAATTGGATATATACTTGAAAAGGAAAAGGTTTCAGGGCTATGAGGAAAGAGTAGGCGAGTGGGACTAATTGGATAGCTTTTGCAAAAACCCAGCACAGGTACGATGGGCCGAATGGCCTCATTCTATTCTGTAAGATTCTATGATTTTATATGATGGAATACTAGCAGTAGAGGAAGAAGAATCTACAGTAGTTTATGAAAAACTGGATAAATATTTGAAAAAGAATAAATTTTAATAGGTGGGAGAATGTGACGGTGAAGATAATTTTCAGAGAGCAGCACAAGCTGGATGGTGAAAAATCATCATCATCATAGGCAGTCCTCCAAACAAGGATGACTTGTTTCCACATCAAAAAAGGATGAGTTCACAGGTGTTTCAATGAAGGACCCAATATTCCGGATCGCGAACTACATGCTGAAGGGTGGAAGATGCCTGTGTGAATTTTTTTTAAACGTGTGGTGGCCATTGCACACCAGCCACCACATGGGCTTGACAGAGCTAGGTCTTGGTCCAGTGGCAAGGATTAACCAAGACGACTGGAGACCAGCTCTGCTGCATGGACCTAGCGTGCACAAAGGAGTACTGAGGTGAATGATCAGCCATGATCTTATTGAATGGTGGTGCAGGCTCGAAGGGCCGAATGGCCTACTCCTGCCTCCATTTTCTATATCGCAGTGTGGGTTGGCCCATGCTAGCCTTGGGCCCTCGCCTCTCCTGGGCCGCAACAACGTCCCTTTACGAACTCTCGCCGCTCCTCTGCTCTGACCTCACCGCCCCAGTTGTACCTGCCCGCACTCCAATCAGCGACCTGGATTTGGGAGACGTCAAATCCAGTCACCTTCTTCCTTAGGAAAGGAGACCAAAACTGTACACAGTACTCCAGGTGTGGTCTCAATAGAGCCCTGTATAATTGCAGCAAGACTCCTTACTCTTACACTCCAACCCCCTTACAATGAAGGGTAACATACCATTTGCCTTCCTAATTACTTGCTGTACCTGCAAGTTAACTATATGTATATATACACACACACACAATCATTTTGGAATTGCAAAATAGAAGATATCCAATGGCATTGCTAATGGCACATCAAAGCATATGTTGCTTTGTAACAGGAGCATTGTACCATGAAACACAATGTATTCGAGAACAGAGTTCTCATAGTTACAAAAATATGAGAAAAAAATACATGCTTTCCTCTACCTATCTACTTATTTCTCAATCTTCATTTTTTTATATCTGTCTGTATGTCTCCCACACAGTTTCATTGTTTGTGTTTGGTATTTTATTTTCTTACCGCCGAGCAGGGTGACAATAGAGGTGCCATGTACATCTGAGCGGCTGCATTAGAAACGACAGAGATTACAACTTCAAACTGGCCTCACCACCACTCTGTAGCTGTTTGACCGCAGGAAATCATGCTATCACCTGGGGATGCATTTAAAAATTCTCCTGATCCGACTTTCCCCTTTGAACAACATTTATTTGAAACACTAATCTCCCTCATTGGAAAGTACAGAATATGTTGAGATTTAAATAATCTGTTCTTACTTTACAAAAATCCCCAACTTTTCAGATTATTTTGACCTAAACATAATTGCCAGTAATTATATAGCCTCCTCCTATACTGTTAAATGCTATGGCTCTATCTCTGCCTTATCACCTTCAAGAGCCCCCTAATCACCCTTCTCAAATGACTATGCTTTTGCTAGTCCTAACTCCTCTTTTCCCTTTCTCCTTCCTGCTCATTGCTCAGTGAAATGAAGAGCAGTGTAGAATATGAGCTGTTATATATTCCTTTAATTCTTGGATCAATCAAGTCTTTTCCCAGGTTTAATGGAAATAATATCATCGCACCTTTAATGGCGTAAAAGGTTCCAAACTGCCTTACAGGAGCGTCGTCAAACAAATTTTGACATCAAGCCACATAAGGAGACATTAGGACAGGTGACCAGCAACTTGGTCAAAGAGGTAGGTTTTAAGAAGAGGCTTAACAGGAGGAGAGAAAGATAGAGAGGAGCAGAGGCTCGGAGGGAATTCCAGAGTTTGGGGTCAAGGCAGCTGAAGGCACAGCCGCCAGTGGCGAATAGATGAAAATCGGGATGTGCAAGAGATACTTCCCAAAGTCAGCAGAGCCTTAAACGTGACTTATTGGTGATCCAACACTTCAAATCATATACATTTGGGACAGGGAAAGCACAGAGAGCAGTTCGATTACCTGGGTCTTGAAACTGGATTTGCATTTGACCTGCAGGATTCTTGCTGGGTTTTATTAGATCAGGGTCTGCTCACCTGTTGAAGTGATAGATGTCTCCAATGTTCCCAAACAGAGCCAAGCGGTCTTCTGTCCCCAGGGGGAGTCTTGATTGGGGGTCAATGATACAGTCAAGATAGTCCTGAGAACACAAGAGGACCAAATTATAATACAGGTCACAAGATACAAACAAGACCACCATCTAACCCCATCCTTACAGTGCATTCTGCTCACCCACATTCCATCATATTTTCCCCTAACCCATCAACAACAAACTCCTTCCTGAATCATTCCAGTGTGTTTGTTCCCCTTCCCTATTGGAGCCAATTTCAAGCATCAATTTGTGAGTAATGTAAGGCCTCCCTTACATCAACCCTGAACTTACATAGTATTACATAGAATTTACAGCACAGAAACAGGCCATTCAGCCAAACTGGTCCAAGCTGCCTCCCACTCCACATCATCTAACCCTATCTGCATATCCTTCTATTCCTTTCTCCTTCATTTACTTAGCGAGCTTCCTCTTAAATACATCTATGTAATTTGCCTCAACTAGTCCATGTGGTATAGAGTTCCACATTCTCACCACTCTCCGGGTAAAGAAGTTTCTCTTGAATTCCCTATTGCATTTATAGTGACCACCATATTTATGGCCCCTAGTTTTGGACTCCCACAAATGGAAACATCATTTTGCTGTCCACTATCAAACCCCTTCACAATTTTACAGACTTCCATCAGGTCACCTCAGCCTTCTCTTTTCTAGTGAAGAGCCTCAGCCTGTTCAGTCTTCCCTGTAGTTATAACCCCTCAGTTCTGGTATCATCCGTGCAAATCTCGTTTCACTTTCTTCAGTGCTTCTATATCCTTTTTGTAATATGGAGAACTGAACTGTGCACAGTACTTAGTGTGGTCTAACCAAGGTTCCATACATTCGACCAGTTTCTACCCATACCTTCTTGTACCGTGCCATGGTCTTAGCACGACAGTATCCAGGATAAACCTTTCCTATTTCACCTAGCTGACAGACTTGTAGATCACTGAGAAAGGTACCCACTCGTTTGCGAGTTTCAAAGTTAAATGGTCCAAGTTTTAATAGCCTTTCCTCGGGACTCAATCCTCCGACACGAAGGATCAGCCCTATGGCTTCTGTGCATCATTTCCAGGAGCCATTACCTCCCTTACTTTAGTGATCAGGGCCCACGGTAAACTGAAGGCAGCCGTGTACAAACCCCAAAATAAATCCACAAGACAATGATCCAGGTGGAGTCGGAGGAGAGCAATAACCAGCTTTGGGCAGACGCACAAGAGATTTTCCTCTTTGGGCTCCACTGGAACAGTGCACTTCAGGCGACAAGTCCAGAGGAGAGGGTACAGCTGCCTGTGGTTTTGCTCCCCCTCCAGCCCATTGACAGGGGCTGGGGGAAAAGGGGGGGGGGGGGTCTCCAAACTGAGGCCCTGGCTGGGCTGAGTACTTGTACACCAGTGAGGAAACTGGTGTGTAGCTGCAGGCTGGAGGTGAGCAGACCCTCTGGTCCATGTGCATCTAGGGACAGGCTCTTTGACCAAGGCTCTTTAGGTACCCCTCCATTGGGGTGGTCAAGTGCTCATGGAAGAGAGGCGCAGGTCGTCACGATTGACCCACCCACCTCATTTTCTTATCCCAATACAGGCACAGGCCCAGCTAATTTCAATGGGAAATCCCCATTGCAACAGTGGCAGAGATCGAATGAAGCCAGTCACTGCCCCTTTTTGCTCTTCACTTTAGCTGCGCCCCACCCCAGGTGCCAGCCGTGGTTCAGTGGTTAGCACTCTCCTCCAAGTCAGGTGGTTGTGGGTTCAAGTTCCCCTCCGGAGACGTGAATACATAATCCAGGCTGACACTCCAGTGCAGTACTAAAGAAGTGCTGCACTGTCAGAGGTGCTGTCTTTCAGAGGAGACATTAAACAGAGGTCCCGTCTGCCCTTTCAGATGGATGCAAAGATTCCACAGCTCTATTCAAAGAAAAGCAGGAGTTTTCCCCAGTGTCCGGGCCAACATTTATCCCTTAACCAGCACTTAAAACTGATGATCGAGTCGCTTATTTCATTGCTGGTTGTTAGACCTGTGTGCGCAAATTAGCGGCCACGTTTCCTACATTACAACAGTGACCACATGTCTAAAAGTACTTGATTGGCTGTAAAGCGCTTTGAGACCTACGGTGATCGTGAAAGACGCTGTATAAATGCAAGTTTTTTCTTTACACTCTACTGATTTGTTAATTATAGCTCAGCATTCTGTTCACTTTCCAGATTGCTCCCTCGCAGCGACTGAACAGGATTAGTGAAGGGTTTACAATAACTCCATCTCTTCCAGCCTTTCCTCTACATGTGCAGTGTCAAACAGCTCTCCTTCCAATGTACAGGACATTGCATTTATCAGCATTAGGTTTTGTCCATCATAGATCTCGCAAATTGTCTCGATCCTGCTGTGGTTTCTTAGCCTCATCTTCCCAAGGGGACCCAGTGCTGGTTCTGGGGGCTCTTCATCACCCTACATAACTGGTACCCCATTGCTCCGCCCCATTCAGCTAGTTTTGTGTCCATCGCCATGTTTTGCAGAAGTCACTTACTTCCTTATACTTGTCTAACTGCCTTTACTAAAGATCTTCATGAAAAGATTTTGGAAGTCTGGATTTATGAAGTGTAATTTCTTGCAAAAAAAAATCAAAGTGGGCCAGAGCAGCATTAAGTGACCCAGGAATAGATTGCCCACTTATCTGGTTGTGTGTGTGGGCTTTCAGAGTAAATAGAGTATGGGAACAAACAAAATTCCAACTTGAGTTTAGGAAAATCATTTTGCAAAGAGCTGTTTTAAATTCAAAATCTGAACCTTTTCAATTGAAGAACTGCCTTGCATGGACTATCTTGCATTCTGGCTGTTACAAGATGCTGACCCTCAACATAAAACTTATTGCATCCAGTTACCATTAGGGATTGATCACAAGGATTTTTACTTGATTCTGTGCACCCGTACAAATATGTCCTTTAATGCAGCACAGTTTGAAATCACCAGGAACTGCAGTAAATTATCCCATTTGTTCACAAAGACAGTGCTTCATTGGACAGAAAACATGAGCGCATTTTAAACTTGATCAGTGACGTTCATTTAAAACATATTTTTGAACAAACAATTAACTGTCTGTTGATTGTAAGCACCCAGCATGTAATGGGAACCAGTGGAGTGAGACGCTATTGATTCCACACTGCGCTAGAC